>NC_087300.1:3568819-3575844 GCF_015220805.1 Pogoniulus pusillus | reverse complement strand
TGTTGCCCTCCTCTGGACCTGCTCCAGCACCTCCACACCTCTCTGTGAGAAGCCTGTGACCAGACAGACAGAAAACGCACTTATCTCCACATCCTATCCCGAGAGGTCTCTCAGTACTCAGCTCCTGGCAGGAGCTGGCAGTGGCAGAATTCAAACCAGTGCATCTGATCCCTGGACACGAACCACCTGGCAAGCACCAGCCAAGATGTCCAAAGGCAGTGCCAAGCCCACTGCTCTGCTGTGCCACCACCAGCTGTGCAGGTCTCACACCATCCACCAGCAGACAAATAATTTCTGCTTTGCCACACAGAAGATAACTCATCTGGGGCTAGGTCTGGCTGCAGTGCAGACCTTCAGAGAAGGTGAAGCAGTCCCACTGCCCATCCAGACCATGCGCATGCTCCAGGATAGCTCTGACTCAATTCCATGACCAGATATGGGGACAGAAAGCCACCTTCAGCTCTCTTGACAATGAAGGACATGTTGTACCTAATGCCCATGCTAAAAGAGCTTTGAAGAGCCTGCTATGCTGCTGCAGAGCTGCGCTTCAATTCCATCCTGCAGAACTGTTCAAAACAACCACAACAGCAGCAAGAAACTGCCCAAGTGCTCATCCCTTTTCAGCTCAGGAAATGCAAGGGTGGGCACCAAATGCATGGTCACAGGACTGAACCCAGCTCTGAACTGACAGCACCCTCAGACTCCTAAATATTGCCAAAGCAGAGCTGAACTCTACTCTCCCCAAGGTTAGATCTGCCCTTCCTGCCCTGTTCTCATGTTGCCCATCTCCACCTACCCCAGTTTGCAGCCTCTCTGTTCCTCAAACCCCTTGAGGTCTCAGCCAGCTGGGATGGGTGTGGGGACCACAATGTTTGGGATATTTGGAGCTCTCCATCTGGGTGCCCAACTGTCCAAGTCAGCCCCTAAACAGGATCCTGGCTCCAATTTTGGCTGCTGAACACATGGTGCTCTTAGCACCCCCTGCTCCCAGGCACCTTCTTTTTAAATCCAGATTTCAATTCCAGGCTAGAAATATAAAAAGCAGGGAAAAAAAAAAAAAAACAACCAAACAGAAGAGCAGCAAGCTCCAGATTTGCTGTTCAGTTTTGCACCCCATCTCTGAAAGACTTCTGCTGCTGGAAGGCCACCACGTCACAGGACAAGGACAACCCCGCGGGCACCCAGAGGCTGAAGTGCAGTGTTAGCCCCTGCAAAAGCCAACCTCTGCTCTTGCTCTGCCCTATGGTAGGAGCCCAGGAGCTCCAAAATCTACCAGGAGCCTCAAGTGTGGAGCTAACCCAGTCTCATCACATTCCTGGACAAGGCAGCATGGGAATCCAAGCAGTCCAACAAGCAAGATGAGATCTCCAAGGCCGACATGGGGCTTGGACTTCCCCCAGCACTCACAGTTGCTCCAGGACACGGTGGCCACCAGCATCCCCAGGATAAATGTGCTCCAGGGGCAGCTGGTTTTAAGAAAGGGATTTTCAGATGAGCCACTCGTGGTGCAATTCATGTCTGCACATGACAAACATTTCTTGGCACTCACCAGCTCCCTGGCTGCAAGCTGATGCATTCTTCTGTCATGGTTTGCAGTCAGGGGTATTTGCCAGTGCTGCTGGAGCCTCTGGTCCCTGCTCTGCCTTTCAAGCAAGAAACTACACAGACCACTTGCAAGACCTACCAGAAGACAGCAGCTCTCTTGCCTGCCCTGTAACCTGCTCCTCTTCTGAACCTGCTCATCCCTGAGATGATCCTGGCAGCCATGCATGATCAGGACAAGACAACGCTGCCCACAGTCTCCCCACAGATGTAGGGTGCTCAGGGCAGTGCCCACAGCTGCTCATTTGGGTGCCAGAAAGGAGCTGTGGCAGGTCTGGGGCTGGCAGGAGCTGCAGAGGAGCAATCACACGGTCCCATACCCATCTCACACTGCACTGGTCAGCCCAGATACTGCACTCTGCCATACAAACCCTCTTATGGGAGGACCATGAGATGCTTTATCAACATAAGGCCTTGCAAGTAGGATCACGAACTGCAAATGAAGTTGTCAGCCTCCAGCAATGCCAAAGCTGGCTCAAGAGTTTGATGGAAGCCACAAGATACTACAAACACAACATCAGTGGGCAGCCCAGCTGGATCCAGGGAGCATCACAGTGATAGCAGGGAAATGCTGTGCAAAGATCAGGGCAGGACAGGAGACAAATCCATCAAGGATGGGAAAATTCATCCCTGGGCTGATCCAGAGGGTTTATTTTTTGATGACTGCAAATTCATGGTCCTTGAATGCAACCAGCCACAGCAGCCTCCTTGGCAGCCCCAGGCTCACCACAGGGTGCATGCCACGTGCCCAGCAAAGCTGGGAGAGATAACAACTTTTCCTGTCCAAATGATTTTGAGATGTGGAGATATTTCAGAAGCCATCAACCCCCAGTGTCTGCACACAGCCTGGCACAGCGATGCCTACCTGGGACACAGCTATTCACAAGAGCAGTGACATGGGGGGAGTCAGCACAGGGAGGGGTCCAGGGGTGACAGCAGATGAGAGCTGTGGTACCTGCTGTACAAGGACAGGCTCTGGCGTGGCCTTGGTTGCTTCAGCCAAAGTGGGAGAGACCTCAAGGCCCTTTGGTGATCACACAGGCTGGGCTCAGCCCTCCTGCACCACATGCCTGTGCTAGGGCACTCAGAGCTGCACTGGGTTTGTGTGCGAAGTTTTTCATAGCGGGGGGGACTTCTGTGAGATGTCAGAAGCATCACCTATGTCTGCTGTGCCAGGGCAGCGTGAGGTGGCATCCCTGGGCACCTTGTGCACCCAGGCTGCAGCAAGGGAGCAGCAGCAAAGGGGCCAGGGGCAAAACGTGCCAGTTCTCCTTTGGTAGAAGCCTGGTGAAAAAGCATCCCAAACCTCTGCGAGACAGAGGGGCTTCTGCATACCTCGACTCTCCATGGCGAGCTGCACAGGCTCCCACTTTGTCATGTAAATGCGGGGCCGGGGGCTGGAGGGGCCAATGTTGTTCCTGCAGCACAATGCGGGCAGTGAGGGGATGGAATCTGCCTGCCATTATAAATTCAGCAGCCCGGAGGAATCGCAGACTGCCCTACACAAAAGCCGTGCCCCGGGGACGTGTCGGCAGCGGGGAGCACCGCCGCCACCATCGCCCCTTCGCCGGGTGCCCAGCAAGCACCGGCGGGCAGAGCCCGCGGCGAGGGCAGCGCTGCCAAGGCGAAAGTCCAGAGTTGGGGTAATCGGCGCCGGACCTGGCTTTGTTTCTCTGCTTTGCTGGAACAGCTGGGGGACAGGAGCCGCTGCCCAGCAGCTCCCGGGCGAGCCGCCGTGAAATTACCAAGCCATTGAAACCCTCCCCAGAGCCGCATTCAGCCGAGGGGCCGCGGGCACGGGGCCCAGACAAAAGGGAGGTTTATTGCGGCGGCCGGTCCGGCACAGCCCCCTCCCCACCCAAACCCCGCCGGGAATCGGCCAGCGCGGCTGCGGCACGCCAAAGCCTGCCGGAGACGTGGCATGGTCTAGCCTCGCTCCAAGCCGTACAATCATAGAACCGTTTGGGTTAGAAAAGCCCTCCAGGATCATCGAGTCCAACCAGCAACCCAACACCACCGTGGCCATTTAAACCGCACGTTCCGAAGGGCCGTGTCCGCGCGTCTCTTGAACACCTCCGTGGCAGTGACTCCACCACCTCCCTCGGTAACTTATTTCATCTCCCACCCTAAACCAGCCACAAAAACCTGCCCGGGAAGTGAAAACACCCGCAGGGAGGTGAAAAGCCCCGTTCCTCCGGCAGGGAAGTGAAGCAAGCAGCACTGCCAGCAGGAAAGGTGGTTTGGGGTGAGCAACTGGCTTCCCTGCCTCCAGGCGCAACACCTTCCAACCCACCAGCTGCAACCTGTGACCGACGCTGCCCCGCAAAGCTCAGGCTTCAAAAAGCAGCACCTCACCTCTGCAGCTCAGACACTGCATCCACTGCAGGCTCACAGTCTCTGCGAGCACAACCAGGTGCTGGTGGCTGCAGGCACTTTTGGTTTGACACTAAAAGGCAGTTGAAGTAGATCTCACCCACGTGGGGCTGCAGCCATCCCCGGGCAGCACTGAACGCATCCTGTGCCCAGAGTGCATCTTCTGAGGTGAAGCCCAAGCACTGCTCCCACCCTGCACAAGGGTGGCTGCATCCCAGAGAAGTGTCAAACGGCCTCAAATGTGTTTCACCAGGGTGTTTGCTTCTCAAAGCAGTTTGGTTCTTTGTATCCTTGGCACTGAGCACCAAGCACTGCAGAGAGCATCACTGTGCCGTATCAAAACTCAGCTTTCCACCTGGAAAGCACAGGAGACAAACTCCAGAGTGTCAAGTTAAAAACATGCCCTGCTGCAGTAGAGGTCATTGCCATCGTGCACTGGTACACAAAGTCCCACAGTCCAGGCTGGCCAGAGACTGAACCCGCAGATGCCAATCAGCAGCAAGAGCACTGCCACCAAACCAGCTACCTGGGCTCCAGAGAGAGCAGCGTGGCGATGCCAGCAGTTTGACCCTGTGGCACAATCTGACCCACGAACATCTTGCTGAGCTAATCCTTGCTGCCCAACAGCCCCACGTACCTCTTTTTGATCCCTCTGGGGGGTGTGTAAAAAGCACTTGGCACCTAAATGCCACCACCTTCAATGAACACACAGGGTGGTTGTCTGGACTACGTGACCCCACACCATGACCCCAGGGATCCCGTTAACGGTGCCTGGAGCAGGCAAAGGCTGACACCCTGCAGGGTCTGCTGCTGACCTTCCAGACAGCAGCCAGGGACGCGCAGAGCTGGGAGCAGCAGACAAAGGCAGACCCAGCGCCAGAGGGGACAGGACAAAGGCGACGTCAGCTCCTCTCTGCATCCCACCACAGCCCCGTGTCGGGTGTGCCACGACACGGGCAGCCCCGCAGAGCCAGCAGCTGGGTGAGGAGGTTAAAACCCACACACAGCTTGACCACAGATCACCCTGCTGAAAAAGCAGCGCTTTTCTGCCTGACTTAGCTCCCTTGCACCGTCTGCCATCTTAATAAATTGCCCCTGTTTTGTTCTTCCTGGGGTTTGGAGAGCGGCTGCAGAAAGTGTTGAGAGATAAATCATAAGTGGCTGTGTCTCCAGGCAAGGTGCTTCTCCCAGCTTTGTTTCTTGGTCTAATCCCATCCCAGAAGCAGGCACAAGCGATTTCATGTTTCCTGAAGATAAAGAGATCCAACTGACGGAGCAGCTCTGGGGCTTGTGCAGGGCTCAAGCACAGGAAGGCAACGGTTACAGTTAACAGCCTTTAGGAAGTTTGTGAGGGACACAGAAAAGAAAAAGTTGGGGGCAAACAGACTTCAGTTTGTAAAAATCAGAGCAGGCCTCCCCAAGCAGTGCCTGTGGGCCAGGAGATGGACTGGGTTCCCTGTCACCTTTCCAGGCATCCTCACCTTGAGCACATGCAGGCACATGCCACGTTTCTGCTTTATTACCCTGACAGGTCGCAGCCCAGAATAGTCAGAGCACACACAGGAACACAGACAGCCAAGGGGATGCTAAGGCAGAGTGGGATCTGCAGCAGCTCCTCCAGCACAGAGTAAACATCAACTCTGCAGGAAGGATGACCTGGGTGGGAGCAGACATCCCCCAGCATGATATGGGGAGCAAAAGAAAGACCCCGAAGTGCAGAGCAGCACAGCCTCCCCTCCACCCCAGCACAGTCAGCAGGACTCAAACCCAAACCCATCCCCTCCAAGCATGGCCCCATCCCATCTGGGAGGCTGTCTGAAAGCATCCTAGCAGAATTTGTTAAAGCTGGCAGGAGCAGGAGGGTACAGGCGCCGGCAGCGTTATCTGCATCGCCCCGAGGCGCCGGCACAGCCTGTGACAAGGCCAAAATCACAGCTTCCAGAGGCCAATAAATCACCCCAAACACAAAGCACCAGCAGGCAGAAGGTAACAGAGACACCAAGAGATCTCCACGCCTCGCTGAAATCACGCTGCAAGGAAGGACCAAAGTTTTGGCTGTAAAGATGCAGCAGTTCTGTGCTACGTTACAGCGGGCAGCAACCCTGCTGGCAGGAGAGCCAGAAAGGACACAGCACTTATCAGCCCCATTGCTCTCTCCACTCCTCCTGCCTTGTTTTGGGCACTGAAATCCTTCTGTTACTTGTAGCAGAGCAAGTTCATGATGCTCAGGCTGGGCACGGGAGCCAGCATCTGCTGATGTGATGGGTGGGTAGGCTTTGGGGAGCAGCTCTGTGAAGCCACACGAAGGGGCAGGGGGCGAAAGTACTGCCAGCTGCAGCTGGGCGTGCAGAGATAGGGGTGGGAGGACATGGGGTGACCCTGGAACTGAGCCCCTGTGGTCTCTTGCCAACAGCTGGGCACACACAGACCCAGTTTTGCACATGCCCCAGTGCCAGGAGTGGAGCCGCTTCGTGCTGTCACAGCATGTGGCACTGCCAGCCTCTGCCAGCTCCTGGCCTGCACCCTGTGCCCCGAAACACCGCACTGGGGGTCAGAGCTTGGGAGGGGCACGGGGAGTCAAGGGGACGCTGCTGTTCTGTGCGAAGCAGGCCCTTTGAGCAGGGCTGGCACCGCATTTTGGGGGCACCCGGCACCCCCAGCCCTGCAGCTGGACACAATCCTGTGGGTGCTCTGCCCCACACAGGCCCCTCCGTTGCTTCTCCGTTACCGCCTTACCGGGTACCCTGCCTCCGCAGAGCACCCCAAGGGGGCACAGCTGCCAGCCCTGCGCCCCCCGCAAGGCCAGGCTGCCCAGCAGTCCCCTCCCTGACACTCCCAGCCCCTCTTGGTGGGCTGCAGGCTCAGAAAGGAGCCTTCTCGACACCGTCCCACTGAGCAGGCCCCCCCGGCACACTCTGCTCCCCCTCCCCCCACTGCTCAGCCCCCCACCTGCCACCCCAACATCTCACCGAAGGGCCCTCCCGACCCCCGCACACCCCCGGTGCCCATCGCTCTGCACCCCCAGCTTCGCCCCCGTGCACCCAACACAG